>NC_061116.1:30563995-30581264 GCF_002878395.1 Capsicum annuum
ATAAGTTGACCCTCCTATACGATCAATATCCACCACTCGTATCCAAGCCTCAGCCCTTGGATCAAACACTGTCTAGTATATGACTTATCCAAACAAGTCGTAACCACAGTATACAATTAGTACCTATAACCCGTATCCCTAGCAGAATGAAATACCAGGGTGATCAAACACTGTCCACCATAGTGTCCATGATACGACTCGTACCAAGCCCTACGACTCATACCCCTAAGTCGTGACCATTTCGGTGATCAAAACCATCCTACCAACTAACACTGATCAGCATACGAATGGATCATACCACTCAAACCCTAGCAAATGGCTCATACCCATGAGTCGTATTAGGTCCAGAGAATTGAATTCCCTAAATTTTCTAAGGGTCAAAACCCAGGATATTTTAGTCTCCCCCGCTAGGAACATTCATCCCCAAATGATGGACAAGGTAGGGGTAACCACACACAGAGTCATTTGCATTATCAAAAATCCCTTTAACAAAGTTTGAAAACAAAGAGGCAAAGATGTTAATCTTTTCTTTAACAAACTCAGAAAATAAAGATGCATTCAAGACACATACCCTCCGCACGAATCCCAGGAGCAGAAAATACATATGGATACTTTAATTTTATGTCCTCTTCCACTTCCCAAGTAGCTTCTTCCACCTCCCAAGTAGCTTCTTCCACCTTATAGTTCCGCCATAGAACCTTAACCGAGGCCATATCCTTGGTCCACAATTGATGAACTTGCCTATCTAATATCTCAATCGGGACCTCTTCATAAGATAGAGAATCTAAAATACCCAATCCTTCCAATGGAACAACTGAAAAAGGATCACCAAGACACTTCCTCAACATAGAAACATGAAAGACCGGATGAACCAAACTTAAGCTAGATGGCAACTCCAACTCATAAGCAACATTGCCAACTCTTTGAAAACTCGCCTAAGGACTAATGAACTGAGGACTAAATTTCCCTTTTTTCCCAAACCACACCACTTCCTTCATGGGAGACACCTTGAGGAATACCCTTTCCCTGACCTCAAACTCTAAGTTTCTACGCCTAACATACGCATTGGACTTTTGGTGACTCTGGGTAGACTTAAGCCTATCATGAATCACCTTGACCTTCTACATCACCTAATAAATCAAATTCGGACAAAACATGTCTGCTTCTCTAAGCTCAAACCACCCAATAGGAGATCTACATCTCCTACTATATAACGCCTCGAAAGGAGCCATACCAATACTCGAATAATATCTATTGTTGTAAGCAAACTCAACCAAAGGTAGATGCTAAACCCAATTTCCACCATAGTCAATCCCACAAGCCCAATGCATATATTCCAATCTCTAAATAGTTCGCTTTGCTTGCCCATCCAACTATAGATAAAAAGCAATACTCAGACAAACCTTAGTCCCTATCCCTTTTTGAAGGACCGCCACAAATGAGACATAAATTATGTACCATGATCAGCAATAATCAAGATAGGTACCCCCATGCAGCTTCACAATCTCCTGAAGATACAACCACGCATAATCCTCCACCAAAAAGGTAGTCCGCACTAGCAAAAATTGCACAAACTTGGTCATCCTATCCACTATGACCCTAATCGAATCATACTGATTTCGAGATCGAGGAAGACAGGCAACGAAGTCCATATTGATCACTTCCCACTTCTATTCAGGCAAATAAATTTCTTAATACAACCCTTCTGGCCTCATGTGCTTAACCTTAACCTATTGACACACCATGCACTTGCCCATGAAATCGGCCACATCCCTCTTCATGCCATTCTTCCAGTATATCTCTTTGAGATCATGATACATCTTAGTCAAACTGGGATAAACAATATAGTATGACTCATGTGCCTCAACCAAAACCATTTGATGTATCCCATTGATTTCAGGAACACAAAGCCTCCCTTGGTGTTGTAAAGTACCATCACTACTGATCTCAAACATCACTACTTTTTTCTCACCAACACCACCCTTGATTTTCATCAAGATAGGATCTACCACTTGCTTCTATTTAATATCTGCACCAAGAGATGATCGAACAACTTCTTGCACCATCAACCCACCATTCTTAGAGTCCAAGAGACGAACTCTAAGATTATCCAAGCGGTGAATATCCTTCACCAATTCTAGCTTGCCTTTCTCCACGTGAGCCAAACTCCCCATGGATAACCTACTAAGAGCATCAGCAACTATATTAGCCTTACCTGGATGGTAGTAAAGACTCATATCATAATCTTTGAGAAGCTTAATCCTCCTTCTCTGCCTGAGATTAATCTCTTTCTGAGTTAACACGTACTGAAGACTCTTGTAGTTAGAAAAGATATCCATGTGAACACCATAAAAATAGTTCTACCATATTTTTAAAGTAAACATAACCAGAAATAACTCCAAATCATGAGTAAGATAAGTCCGCTCATGTATCTTTAACTGCCTGGAAGCATAGAAAATTACATTACCATATTGCATCAAAACATAACCAAGCCCTACCGAGATGCATCATAATAAACCATAAACCCATCATTGCCTTGCGGTAAGGTCAGAATTAGAGCCAAAGTCAACATATCCTTCAACTTCTAAAAACTCCCTTCACAAGCATCTGACCAAGAAAACTTAACCTTCTTCTGAGTCAACTAAGTCAAGGGAGAAGCTATCAAAGAAAAGCTTTCAATAAACCATCTATAATACCCAGCTAAACCCAAGAAGCATCGAATATCAGGTAAAGTCGTAGGCCTAGGCCACCTTTTTACCATTGACCTTCTGTGAATCCACCATGATCCCTTCACTAGAAATAACATAACCAAAGAAAGTCACACCATTCAACTAGAACTCACACTTAGAGAACTTGACATACAACTGTTGTTCCTTTAGGGTTTACAACACCACATGGAGGTGATTATCATGATCCACCTCACTCTTCAAATAAACCAGAATGTCATCAATAAACACAATGATGAAAAGATATAAACACTTTCTATACACCCTATTCATCATGTCCATAACTGTTGTCAAAGCATTAGTCTACCCAAATGACATCACCAAGAACTCAAAATGCCTATATCGAGTACGAAAAACCATCTTAGGGATATCTACCTCTCTAATCTTAAGCTGACAGTACCTAGAATGAATATATATCTTAGAGAAGAACTTGGCACCCTGTAACTAGTCAAACAAGTCATATATCTGAGGAAGAGGATACTTGTTCTTGATCGTCACCTTGTTGAATTGCTTGTATTCAATGCTCATCTGAAGGTAACCATCCTTCTTGCACACAAGCAACACCAGCGCACCCCACAGAAAAACACTAGGATGAATAAATCCCTTATCTAGAAAATCCTTAAGTTTCTCCTTGAGTTCCGTCAACTCAGTCGGAGCAATTCTATATGGAGGAATAGTAATTGGATGATTGTCCGGAAGCAAATCAATACCAAACTCTATTTCCCTATCCGGAGGAACACCAGGAAGATCATCTGAAAAGACCTTTGGAAACTTATTAACCATACAGACCGAAAACAAAGAAGTACCGTCTGAGTTAGAATCTTTAACCCAGATCAAGTGATAAAGACAAACCTTAGTGATTAACCTCTGATTTCTAAGATAAGAAATAAACCTCCCCCTAGGAGCTAAGGAACTACCTTCCCATTCTATAACCAGTTCACCAGGGAACTTAAAGATAACTCTACGGGTTCGACAATCCACAGATGCATAACAAGAATGCAACCAATCCATACCTAAGATTACAGCAAAATCAACCATATCACACTCAAATAGATCTACCAAGGTCTTCTTGCCACCGACAGCTACCAAACACACCCTATAGACTCTTTCAGCAATAATCGAGTCACTTACTGGGGTAGAAAAAAATCTGAGATAACTTTTGGATCAAAACCAAAAGACATAACCACATATGGAGTCACATAATAAAGAGTGGACCCCGGATCAAGCAAACAATATACATCATAAGAGAAAAGCTATAACATACCAGTAACGACATTTAGTGATGCCTCAAATTCCTACCGAGATACCAAAGCATACAACCTTTTCTGACCAACGCTAGAACCAGGAGTAGTAACAGAAGGAAATGCCATACCACCAGGTGCAGGAGCATAAGATAAACCCACAAGAACTTTATTCACCCTCGTAGCAGTCTTATTGAATGGACAATCCCTAAATCGATGGCTTACCTAGCCATACTTGAAGTATTTATCCCTTCTTTCCTTGCTATAACCCTAATGAGGACAACTATAGAATCAGCGAAGAGGACACGAAGAAACTAAATAACCTTCACTGGCCTGAGATTGGGAAACCTATTCCCAAGAATTATTACCACCTTGATGACGCCTGTCTCCTGACTGTTGTGGGTAAGGAGCACTGGCAGAAAAAGAGCTGAAACTCCCCCACTTCTTTTTCTGCCATTTGACACCATCCCTAGCTCCCTTATATGAGCACCTCCCTAGTAAAAAAAACTTACTCCTCTTTCCTTAACTATCCCTAAACTCTTCTTGTTTTCTCTTCTCGTTCTCAACCTACTATATTTTAATAGTCAACCTCGAGATGTCCATATATTTAATAAGTAAGGTAGTCTTGCTCTCTAAAATTAAATCTCTATTTAACCCAGAAGCAAACTTTCTCATTCTCGACCTCATATCAGCCACTAAATCAGGAGCATTCCTTGATAACTAATGGAACTTCTAAGCATATTCCTTTACAGATAGTCTCCCCTGCCTGAGGTTCATAAACTCCTCTATCTTTTCTTTCCTTAACTTTAGAGGATAAAAATGATCCAAGAAGGCATTAGAAAAAGTCTCCCACTACCCTTTCTCTTCCATATCACATCTATCCCTATCTCACTCCTCATACAACTAATAAAAAACATCCTTAAGATGATAAACTGCAAAGTTAACCCTCTCTACATTAGTAGCCTACATCACCCAAAAGATCTTTTCCATCTTATCCAAGAAGCCTTGTGGATCCCCCTCCACCGGCATGACAGTAAAAGTTAGAAGACCCATTTTTATAAATCAACCAATCCTTGTGGACTCAGCAGATAAAGAACCAGTCGGACCCACTTAGCCTAAGCAGTAACTAATTGGTCAATGACACGAATAGAATAATAAAATTCAGTATTTGTCACATTGCCCTGAGGGACCTGAGGAGAACTAGCCAAAATAGGAGAAACTCTAGAACCATTAGGAATAGGACCATGGGATCAAAGATGTACACTAGATGTAGGATGTACCCCTTCAGCAGTAACCTCTGAATGGATGAAAGAATTTAATTGTGTTTAAGATCTAGGAATTAAGATCTAAAAGAAGAACAAACAAGTATTAGAGGAGATTCCAGGATTGAGCAAACTTGAAGATAGAATACCAAGAAAGTGAAACATTCCTAAATATCTTGCATCCATCCTCTTATGAGTGTGGCACATATCACAACCTTAAAATAGGCTCTACTCGATACGACTTTGTGGACTTCCCAGTTGACCATGAATGTAAGACCCCACAAAATTCTCTCATAGTCTGAGCCTTAGAGCATGTCAAGTGAACTGTAATTTCGGCCTTAAAAGATCAAAAAGTGACTTCCAAATTGGGAAATATTTTAAACCATGTAGAATTTCTCTAATATTGACTTTTTCTCATGTACAGAATTGAATAAGCTTTCCATCGATACCAAATTCGGCCAAATTTGATACTCAGACAAAGAGTTAGAGCCATTTTAGTGAGATAGTGTGCCACCTGGCACTTTAGCGCATTACGAAGCCATCCAAAATGGTAATTGTCAAATTCCAGTGAGCCTTCGTGATTCTACGATGTTGCGGTGTCTTTCTAGTTTGCAACAAAAGTGGCAACACAATTTTCACCGCATCGCGCCAAAGATCAATTTCCCAATTGTCCAATTTCCAGTAAGCTGGCGTGATTATGGCGCGTCGCACCAGCCCGTAAAATTAGGATTTTTCTAGTTCTGGATTTTTAATTCCAAGGGCAAAAAAGGTCTTTTCCCAACCCCTCTATATACTCTTTAACTCGAGATTCAGCATATTTACGCCTAAATATTATTGGTTTCTCTCAATTTCCTTTAAGAACAAGACCTAGGGTTTCTAATCCAAGACCCAAATTATTAAGATTCCTTCATAAATCTTCCGAGAATCATATAACAAGGTATGCAGATATTGATTTTTGGGCTCCTTCTACCCAAGATGTTCAAGAATCTTTTTCTAAATTCAAAGATCTTATACTTATGAGTTTTTATGATTCATGTGAATTGAAATTGAAGTTCATGTTATTATTGAGTTTTAATTCATGTTTTGTTTATGATGTTTCAGGATTTGACCCTAGTATGTGATATTCATGTGATGTTCATGATATACCCTTTTCAAGTTACTTGTTAAGTGATATGTTCACATCAATTAAGTATAGAAATTGTTGAATAAGCAAAGCATGCTCCCCATATATTTGATAAAATGCTTATGTGAAAGAATTAGAGCCATTATAGCATGTGGACTAGAAATCCCCAGTTGTGTGCAAACCCATGCATGCCAAGTGTTTGTTAAAAAGCCTTAGTGAATGAATTATGATAAGATTGCATGAATTACCCAATTGTGTGCTCTTTGATACATGCTAAGCTTTAATACATGCTGATTGTTTGATGTAAGACCTTGTCGAATGGAGTATGAGCCAATAGGATGTCTCCCTATACTATCATATGTTTATGATTTCTAAATACTTGAAAAGATGCTTTAGTGATTGTGATGGTGAATAATGTCTATGGTCTTGATTATTCAAGAATGGTTATGTTTTACTTTTATGTTATCGAGTCCTGGGGATGTTTATACCCGACAAATTAGCTGCAGTCTAGAGCCCATGTCAGTTTCCTCGATAATCTTAGTTAAGCCACGATTCTCATAACTCAGTTAGTTATAGAACTTTGTACTCTCAGATAGATACAGAACTTAATAAATCATAGTAATCTCAGTATCGCTAGTATTCTAGCCTTAATTTAGTACTCAGCTTAGATCTAATAGTATTCAAGTGTTCAGTTCAGAACTCAGTATTATACAAACAGATAACGAGATTCGGTAGTATTCCATCAGATACAAAACCAAGTAAATTCAGTGTAAATAAGCTAGGTCATTTGATAAATATGGTCAGTAACAAATTCAACTCAGTTTAAGTTCAGTTAAGAATCAGTTTAGAGTCTTTTAGTTGGGAGTTGGAGCTAGCACCAAGTGAGTGCAGAGATGGTGGCTCCTCGTTAGAGAGGTAGAGTCATTAGGATAAATCCTTGAACTCCAGAACTGCATAGCCAGTGTAGGAGTAGGAGTCACTCGTTAGAATAAGGCTTGACTATTATATTACCTTAGTCTTGACTTCCTGTGAGGGACACCTGTTAGAGAAGCTTAACCAGAGTAGAGATCTTTACCCGTGGCATGGTATTGATTCCCTTCCAGCTGGATTTACAGGTTGGACCCCACCAGTTCAGATTCGAGGCATATCGGTTAAGTGAGAACTCCCACAGTTGTAGATTCAGTATTAATCTTTAGAGTAGAACTCAAAAATCAAGACTATCAGATACAGTCACGTATATCAGTAAGGAACTCAGATAGTTCCATTAATTTATTGACCACCCGCTAGATAGGCATGGACTCACATAAAGTTATTCAGTATCAGCATTATCAGATCCAGAGATCACCCGTTAGATAGGCTTATCTCAATCTCAGATTCAGTTGAGTAATTTTATTATCAGATCCAGAGACCTCCCATTAGATAGGCTTGATCTCAGTCTCAGATTCAGTGGAGTAATATCATTATCAGATACAAACATCACCCGCTAGATAGGCTTGATCTCAAATATAATTTTTTTTTATCATTGATGGTAGATTCGAGGATCATCCGTTAGAGAGGTTTGAGCTCAGATTTGGTCAGTCGAGAGTATTAAGCTCAGCTTTCAGTCATTGATTTGCGTAGATTCAATTAATCAGCTTCATTATCATTAGTTTCTGAGATCACTCACTAGATGGGACTGATCTCGATTTTAGTACTCAGTTTTCTATATTAGAAGATTCAGTTGTTCAGTATCTTAGTATTAGTAGTGAGTTTAGGTGTTATTAAAGCAGTATACAAGTTGCAGTATTTCAAGTTGCGATGTTTTTAGTTATGGTTTGTGCATTCATGCATATGTCCTCATTTAGTATTCTCATGATTATTCAGTTAAGTAATTATTCATGCATAAGCCCTTGCATTTATCCTTACCTCATCTTCATACTCAATGCATTCCCATACTGACGCGTTTGTGATATGGTGTTTTATTTGACACCATAGGTTCAGAGGCACGAGATCCAGAGTACCCCTAGCAACTCCGTCCCAGTCAGCAGCAATAGATGTAGCCATGAGTCCTCTTTATTCGAGAATGATCCTTATATTATTATCGCATCAGATTTAGTTTATTTTTAGTAGACGGAGTTAGTTGGGGACATGTCCCATGAACTCCACAGTTATGACAGTTTAGAGGCTTTTCGGGTATATGTTTCAGTATTCAGTTTTCAGTTTTGAGCATTCTAGAAGTTTTGAACCTTATGGCTAGTTTTTACCAACTTTTCACTTTTATTACAGATATTTTGCAGTGCTCAGGTATAGATATCAGTAGAGGGTTAGCTTGTGGTCCTTTAGGATCATAAGCACCGTGTGACATTTTGGTTCCAGAAAATTGGATTGTTACAACGAACCTAGGCTCTAATATCAACTTGATATGACCCAACCTTGGGCCTTTTTGTAATGGGCATCCCAATTTCAACTAGGACTGGGGACCACCCTCTATTACCCAACCCAACCACCTATATCTAGCCTTAGATGGGCTGAATTTCAAACATATAACAAGATAACATTCTTATTCTCATTAAGACTGGATAAGGTCATAATCATGACCGACCCAACTGAGTCTAGCCGTACCTAACCAACCACCCAATCGTACCAAAACAAACCATAGACCATAAAAATAAATGGATCAATTACTACTCCTACATTTATTTATATCCTTTAATATAAAAGTTTAATGTTTTTTATTTTCATTCTCATGACATTTGACGATCATAAATCCTTTTATGATATCATTTAATATTTGATATTGTTGTCCCGTAAATAGAAGCATTATAAGTCTTCTCACCCCATCAACAAAATTAACAATATTTCATTCACTATATATTTTTTGAACTTACTTATATTCTTTTAAAAAAATTCATTTGTGTACCTTCAAAAATATCCTCCTTAATTTTTTCTTTTGGGTATGTTGTTTTTTCTTCTTTCTGTATTATTCTTTTGGCATTTTAAATGATTTGATTTACACTAAATTTGGTGTTATTATTATCCTATATTATTTGTAACTTCTAAGCAAGAAAATGTATGATTTAAATCTATTTTCTTACAATTCCTATTCATAATTTATTAATTTTTGTGATGTATTATTTTTTATAGGGATAAGAGGAAGATCAAATAGTGAATGGATGAAATGAAGATGAAGTGATGACTATGTGAAGATTTGAGGAGTAGGACATAAGCACCGCATTATATACATATATATATGTATATATATATATATATATATGTATATGTATATATGTATATATATATATATATATATATATATATATATTTGTTTTATTTGAATAGTTCAAATTACTACACATATTTGTTTACTTTATTTTTCGTTATACTAAAAATAAATATAAAGGAGAAACATAGATAAAATAATGTAACACCTTCTTTTTGACATTTTTTCTCATTTGTTTCAATTAGTTTATCTTATAAAATCATGTCCTTAATTCATACATTCAATTACAAAAATTCTAATCTTAAATATTAGTAATGTCCAGTTGTCCATAACTCTCAAGCCATTCATATTCATAACCCTCAATTAGTTAATGTACAAGAAGACAATTTATCCTTTTCTCTTTTTATTTTTTATTTTTAATTATTTTTATCTTTCTCTATAATTTATGTGATTGATTTGTATTAAATTAAATCTATAGATAATAATAATAATAACGAAGAAATATAGAAAAGGTGATGTAGCACTTTTCTAGAACCTCCATTTTTATTTATTCCATTTCTCATTGTTTGACAATTTCTTCTTTATTTATCTATTTATTTTATTTTTCATAATTCAAAAATTAATTATTCAATTAATCAATTTTCACCTCCCACTATGATTACCTTCTTTATTAGAGATTTTAATATGTATTCATGTATTCAAACACCTTCTATCTTTAATCTTAATTAATTTTACTAATGTGTAGTAATAGTGTGCTAAAAAATGAGATATAAAAAGACAAACTATTCTCTCTCTCTCTCTCTCTCTCTCTCTATATATATATATATATATATCTCACTACCGAATTATGCATACACAAATAAATTATTTTAGTTGTTGTAGTTGCACTATTTTAACAAAATTCGCTTTCATTATGTATTCCTGTCTCCCTCTCCTTTCCATGTATCTTTGATTCTTTGTCTTTAATTTAAAATTTTAATATATATTTGAAAGTTTCAAATGATAACAACATAAGAACGTAATCTCAAAAATAGTTTGTAGTGAAGATAAGTTATAGCGATTGGTTTCAAATCTTTGATTACTTTTGTTTGGTATTTAGACTTAAAAACATTACTCTAAGTTATCATGTAGAGCTTAAAAAATAAAAAAGTTCATGGTGAAATTTAGTTCCATGAATGATTGTCTTTACTAAAAAAAGAATCGTGCCTTGTAAATTGGATAAATTTTTATAACTTATTTTGAATTTTGATTTTATTATCTTATAGCTTCATGAAAATAATTTTTTGTCAGTGTGTGCCAAAGAATAAAACTAACATCCCACTATTTTAATTTTCATTGTTAAAAATATTATATCATAAATTTGATAAGTTAATTTATAATCACGCGAAGTGCAATCAAATTCACTAGTCTAGTAGTATGTCTGATTAATAAGAATATATTAAGAAAAAAAATTTGAGCATCTCAAATAATTAATAAAAATATACCGGTTGGTTAAGTAACATAAAACATGCACGTTAAAAAGTTTACTTGGTGTTACTATTGCTTTACCACTAGTCCACCACCGCTTTTAGGTCATGTAGATTTAATCCTCATGAAAGACACATATGTATTTATAAAAGTAAAATTTTACAATGAATTTTTGTTTATAGAATTTAAAAAAGTAAATATGTGTACATTCTACATACCGTGAATATATTATCTTGGTTGTAATCTAAAACAAATTCTAACACTAAACATCAAAACAAAAAGAGAAAAAAGACAATGACATGATAAATTCTCATAAGCTTCATACAATACCTTTATAAGAAATATGAGCAGAATTAAATCATAAAAGTGATTTACTTTTAAATTTTTTTAAATACATGCTTAAATTTAACAAATCACAAATAAAGAAACATAAATGGAAAACATCAGCCACGAGAATACAATTATAGTAACTTTTGTTTTCAATATAATCAAATTCACATGCCTCTCTTGTTGCTATGCAACATATTTATAAATCAAGCAACTCAAACATCATTAGTTACACAAAATTTTGGACAAAATAAAATAATAAAAATTTATTATCATTATTAGTGGATAAATACATTCACTGTCTGAGTAGCAACATAAGCAGTTTCAAACATTTCTCATATATCAACTTTGAGATATGAAAATAGAATGAAAAATGGATGATAATAAAAACAACAGACATCAATTGATTATAAACTACAATCAAATAATATGTAATTGAGATATCAATCTTTACACAAAAAACTTCTTAAAGTCAACCAACATTCATCTACCCCCTATAAACTACAACAAAATAATAGGGCAATAGAAATATCAAAAAAATATAATTAAACCTAATCTTTACATAAAAAAATTCTCAGAGCTGACCGACATTCATCTACCACTTGTAAATTATTATCATACAGTACTATAATAGAAATATCAAATCAATACAATTAAACCTAACCTTTATAAAAAGAAAATTCTCCTCAAAGTCGACCGACTTTGATGTACTATTTGTAAATTACAACAGCACAATACAATAATAGAGATATCAAAACAACAGTTAAATCTATTATTTATACTAAGTTTCTTCAAAACTGACCGACATTCATCAACCACATGTAAACTATGACATTATAGAGATATCAAAATAATACAATTAAACCTAACCTTTACACAAAAACTTTCTCAAAATCGATCAACATTCATCTACCACCTGTATTAAGCAGAAAAAACAACAAATAGCAAGAAATTATGACAACACAATTAAGTTAAACATTTACATAAAAAAAAATCAAAGTCCTGCAAAACATACAAAATAACAAGATGATAGAGATATCAACATAATAAATAATATAATTAGACCGAAATTTTACAGAAAAAGATTCTCAAAACCGACCAACATTCATCTATCACATGTAAACTGCAATAAAACAATACCATAATAAAATATCAAAATAATATAATTTAATTTAAACAAAATTTTTAGATAAAAATATCTCCAAAAGCCAATCAACATTCATATATCACCGTAAATTATAATAAAATAATATAATAATAGAGATATCAATACAATATAATTAAACTAAACTTTACACAAAAGTTGCCTCAAAACTGACCGACATGCATCTACCACCTGTACTAAGCATAAAAAATAATAAATTGTATGATATTCCCAAGTTCATGAGCAGGGTATGAATTAATGGTATATGCGCAACATAATGCACTTCAGCCATATTTTTTAAAGGAAAGCAAAACTACGATATAGACCATAAAAAGATTAAAAAAATCCTACCTATATTTATTCTCATAATATAAAAAATAGACATCTAATTTCTTTGTATACTTTTAGTTTATCAGGGTTCTTCTCGTACAATATAATTATCTTATGAGGATTTTCCCAAAACTATATTTCAAGAGTCCCCTCTAATTCTTGATTCGACTTCAGAAGTCGACTATAGTCCTATATAACTATAATACCAACAAATAATATTTCAATCTAACCAATAACATATATCAAAACAAAGTCACAATTAAATAAAGAAAGATAATCTTTGATTCTTTTGACTACTTGATTCGGCGGTAACATGCTTATTTCTTACAATTTTCAATCAGAAATATCCAACTGAAAAAGAAATAGGAGAAATTATCAAAAGGCGAAAATTCATTGTTAATTGTTAAGGAATTAAAAATAACAACAGTTAAAATTAAAAAAAAGAAAGTAAAAAGACAATTGAATCAATATGAAAATAAGAAGAAAAACTAAAGTAGAGGGTATGTCATCTGCAAATTTTGATCCAAAATATAACTTAAATAGAATAGATATGATTGAAAGTGTTAAATATTATGATTTTTACCTAAATTAAATAGGACAACTCCTTTTATATGTGATACTTAAGGAAAAAAAAAAAATTAAAAGATAGTCTTGTAAATTTCTTTAGGTATAAAAAATATGACACTTAAGGAAAACAATTTAAAAGTTATTAAAATTGATTTTTGACATACATCTGACAAAGAAAAAGGAAGTTTTTGTATAACATTTTTGGATCCAAAATCATAATACAATTTTAGTATTTTATACCCCTTTTCCCACGTTTTTTTTTTTTGTAAGAAAAAGTGAACAAAACCTTTTTGATTTGCAAAAGTTTTTTTTAGACATATTAAAGACATAATTTTTTTTAGCATAAACTTAGGAATTTAACCATAAAAAGAAAACCTTCACTATTTAATTTTTAATATATTTATTATAGTTTATATTTAATATCATAAAAATAATAAAAAAATATAGAAAGACGATTTTGTCTAAAACAAAGATTTTTAATGAAGGGCAAAAAGTTCGATTCACTTTTTTAAGGGCCTTCACACTTTTAATATATTAGAGATATAGATGTACTAATCTTGGATACGTGCGTTGCACGTGTGCCTGACATCAAACATTTAAGTTATATACAAAAAGACAAAAACCTCTTTTATAAGAGACTATACCTAATAAAACATTTATTCATCTTAGTCTCTATCATATGTTGAACACCAAAGCACTTGCCGAATTTGACATTTAGTCTCCAAATCATATTGGTAAATTCCTAAGCTGCGAAGCAATATACATTATGGTACCAAAATAATTAGAGTCCCTCCATCTTTAATTGGATGTCTCGAATTCTTTACTTCAACGCATCAAAAAGAGTTCTATAAATTATATATATGAAAAATAATAATTAATCTTAAACTCCTAAATTTTGGAATTTTATACACTTTGAATAAGGAAAATTTTGATAGATAAAATTCTAGTTAATTTTAAAATTCTCAATACTAACAAAATAGTTTGAATTATAATTTTGTCCAATATAAAATATACTTTTAAATGGAAAAAAAGCATTGTGAGTCTATAAACTATATGATTGAAGTTTTTCATGTTCCAATTGCTCTTGATGCCTCTTGTCTATTTCAAGAACTTTTGGATTACGTATGTAACTTATTCTATTCTTAAAAGTGTTTGAGTTGATTGTATCTATATTTATGGTTCAGTTCAACTTTGATTCAGAGGAGGGAGATGATATCCTCCATGGTTTTCTTTTTTGTTTTTATTGTCCACCCAATATCTTCTATTCATATTGAAACTCTGCTAAATTTGGATTCACGCCACTCCCCTCTTTCTTAACCTTTTGATCTATCTATATCTATATATACCTAGAAATGGGCTAGAAAACATATTCTTCAACAAAAGCAAAATATATTTTATGCATACTACACAACATATCATGAAAATAATTTATAAAACATTAACTAAATTCTACAAAAAAAATAAAAAAATACCCGTATATGTCTCTTCAGAAAACATAAAAAAAAAAACTTTCAAACTACTATAAAAGAAAATAAAATAGAAATCGAATATACACAAAAAGGATAGCGTATCCCTTAAGTACTACAACAATATAAACCAACTTCCAAACCTTACAAAGGTTATAAACGACATAGAAAAGAAAAGCAAGCAATTTTAACTTTTGGTGACAATAAATCAGATGATAAAGAAAATTATAACCTTTATTGTTTCGGCTACTTTATTCTGCATCAACATGCCTGTTTTGTTCAAAATTTCAATAAGAAATTTTCATCTGAAAGAAAAATATGAGAACTCATTATCAATTGTTGATTGTGATTGATATAAAATTTTTAAAGCTATAATCTAAAAGAAATAAAGAAAGAGAGAAAAAACGATAATGAATGAAGAAAACGACATAGAACAAAAAAAAAATAAGAAGACTTAGAAGTAGAGACACCATAGATTTCTTGTGAAGGTTGATCCAAAATTCATATAAAATTTTTAAAGCTATAATCTAAAAGAAATAAAGAAAGGGAAAAAAAATGATGATAATGAAAGAAGAAAGCGTGATAGAACAAAAATAAAAATAAGAAGAAGACTTAGAAGTAGATCACACTACAAGAAATGTGTTTTCTAGTGGCGCAAAAAGTTGCCACTAAAGAACAAAATGTCACCACTTCGAGAACTATGGCGTTGGTAGTACTTCCGTAACTAAAAGTTATTAGCAACGACAAAGCTTGGTAGCCACAATAAAAAGGTATTTGTAACGAGTTTTATCGCCACAAAAGGTAGACAAATATGCTGCAAATTGTATTTTAACAAAATACAGATGGGTTAGGTTGCCACTGATATAGTAGCATTAGCAGCGACTTTACCGCTACAAAATCACCATCATCTGTGATGACTTATTTCTCGCCACAAAAACCTTGCTATTAGCTGTGACGACTTATTTCTCACAACAAAATCAACATCATCTGTGACGACTTATTTCTCGCCACAAAAACCTTTCTATTAGCTTTGACGACTTATTTCTCGTCCCAAAATCACCATCATCTATGACGACTTATTTCTCGCCACAAAAACCTTTATATTAGTAGCGACCTTTGTCGTTGCAAAATAAGTAACACTAGTGACTACATATTTATATTAGTAGCAATCCATGTCTCTCCTATACCTTTAAATATTAGTGGCGAAACTCATATCTCGTTGCTAAAAATAAACTTATAATAGAAAAATCCATTGCCACAAATCTACTAAATCATTAGTGGCAAGTCTCATTTTGCCACCATATTAAATTTTGTGCTCAAATAAAAATATTGTTTTCATCAACCAAAGAATTGAATTTATTCAATACCTATATTAGACAAAATTGACAACAATTTAAGAAATAAATATAATATTATCTATTAAAAAGCATCCCATATTATTTTATAAAATCATTCTCCAACTAAATATTATAAGTACTTCACTTACTAAGAAGTCAGCGACACATACATTAATAATGATATATAAAGTACTTCAGTTTTATCATATTCATACATATGATCAAAAATCAAATATGCATTCTACGTCTTCATACTCGTCCTTGGTCAACTCATTGTTTAAGAACGCCCCTGCCGTTAAAACACACCAAGTCACTTCGTGATTCTAGAAAAAAAGTGCATATATATATATATATACACGCAGATAGCCTTGCAACTAAATGTGTTTGTGCCTTTTATAGAGTAAGGGAATATCTACAAAAAACCTTAACATGTTTCTTCTTTTTGTCCTTTAGGAGGAAAAAGGTGACCCTCATTAGAGAGAGTTTATACAACCTCTTAGGCAATGATGCAAGCTGATTGAACAAATGTTAAATTTTCTGGTTCTTGGTTGAATGGAAACTGTCTGATGACTGTAACAAATGTCACAAAGGTAGACATATCCTTAATTCTATCATTAAAAGACTTTATCGCTTAATTGGAAACTCAGAAGTGTTCTTTTGTGGGTGATGCAGAAGTTAGCAATCTAACAACAGGAACATCAAAAAGTGGTCACATTCAGATAATCTAGTTCTTGGTAGCCAAAGGTCCTCTTTTTTCTTCTCCGGTTTAATTTATATTCTTTGATGTGGCATGACTTAATTTTCTTTCCACAGGTGCTAATTTGTTTACTGTTGGACTGTTGGTTTTCCTCTTTTACTTTAGAAAAAAGATCTTATGGTATACATACATCAGGTTTTGAGGATCTAAAGTTGAGGATCTCAAAAAATTTGAAGCATTCTTAGAGAACTATGGGTCATACGCTCCAAAGAGATACAATTATGCATATATCAAAAGAATCATAGGCCGCTTCAGAAGCAAACTAGGACATGGAGGATTTGGTAATATATACAAAGGAAGTTTGGCTAACGGGAGTCAAGTGG
>NC_061116.1:30581364-30581949 GCF_002878395.1 Capsicum annuum
TATATATATATATAATAGTTTTAACCATGTATAAACAATGTATTTTTAGCCGAGGGAGATTCGGGTGAATCCCCTTGGCCCTCCTAGCTCAACCCTTGCTCTCTAGCCAATGTCAATTCACTATCGAAGCTCAAAGCCTCAAACTAACCAGATGTAAAGTGAGAATAACCTAAAGGCTGTGAAAACTGGTCCTATTGTGTAGAGATAAGAACCACGTTCATTCAAATATATGTCAATTTCCAATCTAATATCTCAATAGATTGTAAACTTTTTAGACCAGAAAATTATCCTTCCAAATTCAAACAAACTTGCTACAATCAGTTAGTACATTCCAACTTTTAAACATATAATAGCAATAGAATACTGCTGCTATAGTCTGACTTTCGATCTTTTGGCTAATTCATTTAATCTCACATTTTTCTTTAAACTAGAAAGTCTAGAATCCTAGTATAATATCATCCATAATATCCATAAATCTCCTTTTGTATTCACTTTCCTTCTCCGTAAAGGTGCTTACAGAAATGGTAAGTACACTCATATAAGTTGACCCTCCTATACGATCAATATCCACCACTCGTATCCAAG